>NW_021133986.1:0-16297 GCF_004193835.3 Ostrinia furnacalis
TTCTTATAATAATATAATATTATTTAGTAGACTTACTCCAGTAGGCCTAGAGTACGTACCGTAATAAGCGTATCGCGCTATTTTATCGATTTTATGCGATAAGCCCATACATTTTGATATCTAAAATTATTGATAAGATTTTATCACGGCGCGCATCCTAACCCGGCTGAACAACTTCGAGCATTACTTTCGTTTGTTGTTTCAGCCCAATGACGTCCATTGCTGAACAAAGGCCGTCCCTAAGGTTTTTCACACCGACCGTTCTTGCGCTGCCCGCATCCAGGTGTTTACCTAATAGTCGGTTCACAAATTGGGCTTTACATTTAGAAATCATTTATTTAAATCCCAATATTTTTCAATCCTAATATAGACACTTCGAGGAGCCTGAAGGACTTCCGGCGGCTGGTGTGCGTGGAGCCGCTGCAGGTGGAGCTGCTGCCGCCGCTGCCGGTCGGGACCTACATCCTGCCCGTGGTGCTGTCCCTGATGGTCGACTACATCATCGTCTCTCTGCAAATGAATAAGGACATCTAATTGGCTTTTAAATCTAGTGTTCTTAATTGTATCTAAAAAATTTACATCACTGATAGTGATCACCGACAATGTCTCTTCTTGTAGTGTAGTGATTAATTTGTAATTATTATGAATTATCTTTTAAACTATCTCTTCTTTATAATTGAACATCCAGTTTTACTCAATTATGTACATATTTATATCAATAATAAGTTAATCAATCAAATAAAAAAAAAATGAATTGTGTATTTTATTCTGCCTACTTATTTAATGATTTTAACTTATTTTCTTTTCTGGGGACCCTAAACTATCTAAGATAACGATATTGCACACTTTTCTATTGATCAATATGAAAAGGATATTAACGATGTGTGTTTTATTTTTACAATAGAATACATTTTTAGGGTTCCGTACCTCAAAAGGAAAAAACGGAACCCTTATAGGATCACTTTGTTGTCCGTCCGTCCTTCTGTCAAGACCCTTTATCTCAAGAACGCGTGAACGTATCAAGCTGAAATTCACATGAAATACTCAGGTCTATTGTCCCTTTAAGCTGTGAAAATATCAAACTTCTAAGCCAAGCCAATTAAAAGATACAGCCGATTATGTCGATATTTTCAACAAATTTTCGACACTCGCAAAGGAATCAAAACCTACAGGATACTTCCCGTAAACTCAGAATCTTGAAATTTGGCATAAAGCATTGTCATATAATGGTCTACGTCTATTAGTTTCGACGTAATTGTTGAACAAAGATACCCCTTCCCAGCGGTTTCCATAGCGCACGCGACATGCGAAAATGCACTGCCTGAAAGAATCACACAACCTATTCCGATTACTATGGAAACCGCTGGGAAGGGGTATCTTTGTTCAACAATTACGTCGAAACTAATAGACGTAGACTAATAAATTTACATTTGTTTTGTAGAATAGCTCAAATACTAAAAACACAATGTAAATAAAACATACCTTAACGACCTGGTTTTTCTTGTGTTGAAAAATAACTGAAAAAGAAGTGAAAAAAGTAATGTATTTTTCTAATTAAATCCATTCTTACTCCCTAAAAAGGAATGAAACTTGTATCTGCTTACTTCTTCTACTAATAGATAATTTTATTGGCTATCGCATGATATAAAATTTTTGCCTATTAATGTTAAGCTACCCACGCTTTCACTTGTTTTTTAAAGAAGAGGTGTAAACTAAAAATTAAAAACTTAAATCGATGTAATTTTTCGAGAAATGGGTCAGGCCCCAAATTTGAAGTATTTTTATCGATAAAATTGTCCATAGATTACGCCCTTAAAGTTTGATCACTACATGCCCGGACACACTGTATATTTAGATTAACATTATATCCTATATTGGGAGCATACACTGACAAATTTTCAGCTTTTATAAAATGACGTAGGTCTGGCGTTCACTAGCTCTTAGTCTAATGTAGACGCCTGCCACTCCGCAGCGGACCCACTCGATAACGCACGACGGTCGATTGGGCGAGAAAATTGGAACTACAACACTACATCAATAACTGTTGGGGAACTGCTCTAGTGTGGACAATCTACATACATGTGGGATCTTGTGAACGAAATATGAACACTTGATTTTGGAAAATATCGTCTTTTATTTGAAAAACCACACGCTCGTCTTTGCAGTAAAAATCAGAGTCTCGCCATCTTAGATTATTTGAATTTATATCCATCCATTCCATTCTTTCATTCATTCAAACCTTTCACTCACTCATCAACGTTCCGTTTCCCACATACACATACTCGTAGGCACAGTCAGCGTCAAAGGAACTACGATTGTCGGCTGTTTGGTGTAGTGGTTCAGAACGGACTACTATGCCGAGAGGCCCCGGGTTCGATTCCCGGCCGGGCAGAAATTTAAATAATGAATCTTAATTTCTGTGACGGGTCTGGGTGTTACTATGTATAATAATTATCCCATCAAAAACAATACTTGTCAAAAAAACCAAGTCTCGCAACTCAGTTGTTCTACGGTAAAAAGTTGTGAGATCCATGTAATACCAAGTCCAGGCCAGGAAATCTTTAACGTTTTACATAAATTATTGACTTGGCCATCGCACTAAATAATTTAATTGACACGTGTTTTCATGCGATGGCCAAGTCAATATATTTATGTAAAACGTTAATATATTTATGTAAACGATAAGGAAGGTTTTTAAATATACATTGTAACTATGCGAAGCAGGGGCGGGTCACTAGTACATTAATATACAAATAAAAAAAACTCATCGATACATTCTTTACATACCACTTTCATAAATTGTACCTTCTGTAGTTAATGCCAGCTAAGCTACTTACTTTAATGCGTTTGAACCATTTTCAAAATCAAATGTTTACTACTACCTACTATAAAGGTCATCGCACACTTTTCAACCCGGATAGGGATCGTAAACATATTATCGCCTTTCGCCATGCAGTCAACCAGGCGTCCGCCTTACGCACAGTGTTTCCATTTCATACAAAGTACTTGACAAAATATAATTATCTACACTTAAAGCTGAAGAGTTTGTTTGTTTGTTTACTTGAACGCGCTAATCTCCGGAAGTACTGGTCCGATTTGAAAAAAATTTTCAGTGTAAGATAGCCCATTTATCGAGGAAGGCTATAGGCTATACAACATCACGCTACGATCAATAGGAGCAGAGCAACAATGAAAAATGTTGCGAAAACGGGTTTTCACGCGTACGAAGTTGCGGGCACAGCTAGTCTAAATATTATTCTTTATTATCAAACACCTAGTTTCACTCAATTGTATACCCATGTATCATTCGAATAAATTTTAAAATTGAATGTTTGTTTTATTCTGCTTACTGTGTTAATGACTTTGACTTATTTAACTCCTTGGGGACACTTTTTTTACGTCGGGAAAAGCTTTGCGCAATGGCGGGGAGAGTCCAAACATAACCCACTGGCGGTCCTCATCGGCCAGTGGGTTATGTGGGACTCTCCCCGCCTACCCACTTAAGGCGGGGCCTACCTCGGCTCGGAGGCCGTTACTATTATGGTGCGTCCAGACTGGGCGAACGGGCTTGCGCGGCATGCTGGTCATCTTGCTCATCTTGCTCTTGAGTGAGCAGGATGACGAGTTTGCCGCGTGAGCCCGTTCGCCCAGTCTGGACGCACCATAATAAAGTGGGGTTACACTCTACAAAAAGAAACCCCTTAAGCAACTTCAGTTTGATAAAAAAAAAACGAAATAGAACGATGGTATTTGATTGTTCTATTAAATAATTGAACACACTTTTTATGGAGTGTATTATATTATTCAAATAAAAAACTCATCAATATACCACTTTCATAAATTGTTCCTTCTGCAGTTAATGCCAGCTAAGCTACTTACTTTAATGCGTTTGAACCATTCTCAAAATCAAATGCTTACTACTACATACTATAGGTAAGTCACAAAGTCTGTATAAAATGTGATATTTGCAGGCGCCTTTTAGTATCTGCTTTACTGAGCGAAGCCTAATTTGGTGGTGGCACTTGACATAATACACTGAAAATTCTCGCACTCATGGTATGACTGATATGCATAGGCGTGACCAACCTAAAAAAATTGACAGTAATGAGAGATCGTGTGTAGCAGCATCACACGACGTGAAGCAAGATCAAATTGTATGAAATCCAACTCAACATTGGACCAAGATCAGGCCAAGAGACTATACCCACCTTTCCGACTTTGAGAGACTTAATAGTATCACCAATCTCAAAAGAATGCAATTCATTCATTAAAGTCTGCAAATTCATTTCGAAATCAGACATCCCAGCCATGAGTGACGGACGAGCCAAGTTGAAGCTACGCTAAGTCACGCTACCATAACAACGAACGCCGGGGTAACACTAGTTAAAGTCATTATAATATGTATTAGGATTAATGACATGATAAAAAAACTGTAAGCGTGTACATAAATAATGGATATAAAATACTTCCGTATCTTTACTCATGACGTGCTGTTACGTAGTTAACACAGTCATTGTCATATCGCGGACTTACGGTACGACGATATGGAGGACTTCGAAGCAATTAAAATAATATGTGTAGCAGAAAAAATAATCAACATCCATCGCGACTTCTGGTACTTGACGACAAGGAACCAAATTTTTTTAGCTTTCCTAATATCACTGGAAGTTGCATTATCTTTTGCAGTTATCACATATATTGCAAAATGTTTCCTCCTGCGTTATGCGTTTAAAGATTCTTTGTGGATCGTTTTTTATTTGTTTCAAAACTTTCAATGTTTTTCAGTAATTTTATATTATGGTCCTTTTTTCGGACACCGGTTTAGAATACTTCTTGATCGTTTATCCCAGGCGCACAATGTATTGAGATGTTATCTACCATACAAATTATCGCTAATACAAATAAAAACGAAAGTTTATGTTGTTCTGATTACTATTATTGCTGTAGAGGCTGGTAAAGTTGTGCAGACTATCTTTGTTCATGAAGATGAATGTATGACATATCTACCATCTATATTCTTTTCTGTGAATGAAGTCTTCAATGAAGGACAATATGCACTAGGCATTTTGATGTATTACACTCTGCTCACCATAATAAGAAGCATGCTACAAGCAGTAAATGAGCTGATCAAGGAGGCGGCCCTGGAGGGGTCGCTTGAAGACAATTTAAATAACTTTGCCTGTGTGTATCGTATATTGTTCGAATCTTGTCGAAAGCTAAAAAAGTGTATGGCTCATCATGTAAGGCAACGCTTTTGATTTTCAGATTAGTTATTATTACTAATTAGTGGTGATCATTAATAACATGTGTAATTGTTCTTTATTTCAGATATTATTATCACTTTTCATCGGGGCACAATTCATCATATATTTAATATGGAAAAGTTTGAGTATGCTACTGATAAAAGAGGTATGTGCATTTTTCTTTTTTTGTATTTATAATATTATTACGTGAGCCATTTTATACGTCGCAATATTTTCAGTCAAAGTTTGCGAGAGGCATATGGCACCATATTATTAAATATATTGGATCCATCTTGATGATCACCATGGCTGGGCAAGGAGTGGCCAATGAAGTGGTGGCGCTGAAGCGGCTGTTATCAAAGCTTCGTTACACGTACATAGGTTTGTATCATCTAGTTACTGCCAAGACATCATAATATTCTTGTAAATCTAAAACTTTACGTGATCGAATCGGTTGAAATAGCCCACAGAATTGCCAAACTTAAGTGTCAGTGGACGAGGCACAAAGCTTGAAGAGCTGATGGCCGTTGGGACAGAAAAGTTCTGGAGTGGCGACCACGGACCGGAAAACGTAATGTAGGTAGACCAAATTACGTTTACTGCTGGACAAAGATCTACCCAAGGATTTCCACAACTTGTTCAGAGGAATATAAATCAAAGCTTGCGTCGCAAAAGCAACGAGACACTAAGTATCTAGGATTTCCTGTTGATGTTTTACTGTGGTTGGTTTTTCAGATTCTAAAATGGCAATCTCGTCGAGGCTGAAGGACTTCCAGCGGCTGGTGTGCGTGGAGCCGCTGCAGGTGGAGCTGCTGCCGCCGCTGCCGGTCGGGACCTACATCCTGCCCGTGGTGCTGTCCCTGATGGTCGACTACATCATCGTCTCTCTGCAAATGAATAAGGATATATAATTATTATTATTTAAATCTAGTATTCTTCATGTTATCTAAAAATTGAAATTACATGGCTGATCATCAGCGACAATTTCTCTAATAGTTACCTACTATGTGGTAAGTGTATCATTGAAAGCAAACAAGTTGAAGTTATTATGAATTATCTCCAAATATATCTCTACTTTATTATCAAACACCTACACAAACACCTACGTCACCCACCTTCACTCAATTGTATACCTATGAGTGTCGAATAAATTTTAAAATTGAATGTTTGTTTTATCTGCTTACTTTATTAGACTTTGACTTATTAAACTCCTTGGGGACCCTTTTTTATGTCGGGAAATGCTTTGCGCATAGCCGGGGAGAGTCCCACATAACCCACTGGCCGTCCAGTGGGTTGTGTGGTCCCCGCCTACCCACTAAAGGCGGGGCCTACCCACTAAAACCCAACGGTTTCCACCAGAGCCCAAAGAAACGGAGCCGCGAGTGTTTGTCCTAGTTGGACATTCGTGCGCAGCTCCGCCTCTTGCTAGAGGCTCGCTCGTGAGCGGCTCGTCTCCGGCTTCGAGGGAACCCCCAACCCCCTCCTCCAGTTGCTTTCATAGAGGTTTTCTCCTCGCGGCCCTGATACGACAGGACCCCCGGCTCGCCGTAGCGGGTTACGGTCTGCTCCATGCCGCTGCTCAGTCTGCTCTGCTGATCAGAGAAGTACCTAGAACGGCCCTCCTGCATCGTGGCACGGGCATATGCCTTGATTGGCCCACATAATTGTGGGTTACGGGTTGCCCGACAAGCCCGCCGAGTTGACGAGACCTGCCGCGCAGGTGAGAAGTTAGCCGCCCGCGTGAACAGACCACGCGAACGTAGCCCAGGGTGCACCACGAGGAGGATCTCCGTGGGGACCCTAAACTATCTAGAATAACTCTATTGCACATTTTTCTACAAAATTTACAATATAAATATATTATAATTGTAAATTTAATTTATCAAAATACAAAAAGGATATTAACGATCCGTGCCTTTTATTATTTAAATAGGAAACATTAGTTATTGTAATTTTTTTAGTAACCAATGCCTACTAAAAAGATAGTATATCAAATTGAGGTTCGAAATTCATTAATAAGGTTTTTTTAATTAACTCGAATAAATAGAGTAAAATATCTAGTTCGTCATCATTATTTGCATCCCTCCTATGAATAGTCACAGCTCGCAGCGCGTTCCTTTTAGAATAATGAGGTCACAGATCCTACACGAAGCAACCCCTTCAGCACGGTAATAATATCATACAGTATTGTAACTTCATATAAAACGACGAAACGCGAGCTTTCCTTCGAATTTCAAATCTCGGGACGCGGTCGAGATGCAAAAGTCAGTGGTGTGGCGAATGTGCCGAACGGATGTCGATAGCCTAGTTTTTAAAAAGGACTAAGTTGATTGAATTTAATTGACCGTCATTTACGGTCAAAGGAGACTGGGTGAAAGTGGTCCGTGAACCAATAGCGAAACTAGTCATTAACTGTCAATAATATTGGTCATTTTCAGTCAGTTTGATTTGAAATGAAAATTATATTGTATAAAAGCTTTTGCCCACGACTTCGCCCGCCTGAAATTAAAGTAATAGGTCATTAAGTACTCATTATGATTAGTAGATTCAAAATTATTTTACTTTTTTTTTAATTAAATTTACTAATCACAAAACAACACGTATTTCTATCCTATTCCATTCACAAAGTATTTTGTATGTCTAAATAAAAAAAAATATAATGTCAAAACTAGATAGAAATTCTAAGTAGGCAGATGTAATTAGAATGGGCACTGTAGGTGAGCAGCCCTATTGCATGTTGTCATACCGTGACGTGCCGCGGAGCTGTTGACATTTATTTCAAAAATATGGCCGAGTTGGAATACTGTCCTTCAGTTTGATAAAAAAATAACAATTTCTTAAAAAACCATCATATTTTATACCACTTTCATAAATTGTTATTTACCAACACCTACTTACTTTAATGCATGTGACATTTTCATAATTAAAAAATAAGTAGGTACGAATACTATCCTGAACAAGTTGTCATGTCTGTTTGGATCGTGACATTTGTAGGTGCCTGTCTTAAGTGCTGCTCTTCTGATTTTTAAAATACTTTTACTGAGACTAAAGCCAAACATAGACCCCTGGAGTGAATGTTCAAGTGAGTAAACCAAGATTTGTATGAAAACAGTGTCACGCCGAAAGTTCCACGCCACTTCTATCTATAAAAAGACATTAAAAAGCCACACGCATCTGGATTTCTCTGGACTCACAAATAGAATTTCATCTGTCACTCAAAATCTTACAGTAGTAATATTTGAATCTAAGAAGAGGAGATAAACCTGCTTATGTACTTGGAATTACGACATCCCCAAAGTCTTCGAACAATAATTTCTTGAATACTTTGGCTGCACACTGGGCCAACAAAAGGCAAAGTAGTAAATTAATGATATTAGAAAGCAACTACTAGCAGGAGTTTGTCAAGCATTTAATATTCTATGCTATTTTTAAATTGAAGTGACTTGCAGCTACGTAAAGTACGCAGACATTATTACATCGCGGCACGACATGGAGGACTTCGAAGCAATTAAAATATTATGTGTAGCAGAAAAAATAAGTAACATCCATCGCGACTTCTGGTACTTGACGACAAGGAAACGCATTTTCACGGCTTTTTTAATTTTATTGGAAATCCTTATTTTTCTATCAATTTACATTTAAACTATGAAATGTACTATCTCGAATTATAAACCACAAGATTGTATATGGATGATTTTTACTATACTTATAAGTTGTCTAAGTTTGTCCATATTTCTGTACTATGGTCCTCATTTCGGACGTGAGTTTAAAACACTTCTTATGTGTTTATCCCAGGCGCACGTTATTCTGAGATGTCATCGACCGTACAAGTTATCCTTGAGGCTACTTAAAAGAAAAATATGTGTCACCATGATTAGTTTAGTTGCTATGAGGGTTATTTCAACTGTGCAGATTGGTATCATAGTTGGCCAAGGTGGTGGTAGTTTTGACGATCAATGTCCGACAATCTTTTTGTTTCTACTTTTTAACGGTATTGAAATCTTAAGTGAAATCAGATATTTCTTGGGCGTTTTGATGTATTATTCTCTACTTAACATAATAAATAGCATGCTGCAAGCAGTATATGAGCTGATCAAGGAGGCGGCCCTGGAGGGTTCGCTTGAAGACAATTTGAACAACTTTGCCTCAGTGTACCGAGCATTGCTGGAATCTTGTCGACTACTAAAAAAATGTTTGGCACACCAAGTAATGTATTTGGTTTCTAATACAATATTTTTTATAAATACCTGTCACATGAATAAATGAATTTCTTGTTTCAGATATTGTTTTCCCTTTTTATAGGGATATCAAACTTAATATATTTGATGTGGCAAAGCTTAAGTTTGCTCTTAAAAAATGAAAAGGTAAAATAATTTTCCTTGTTACAGTAATTATTCAACACTCGTTATATTATTATGAGTACGTTAATATAGTTACATATCTTTATATTTTAGCTGTTCTTGGCAGGCATCTGGTATAATGTCATCCAACATATTATGGGGTCTTTAATGATGATCACCATGGCTGGGCAAGGAGTGGGAAATGAGGTTGAAGCGCTCAATCGACTCTTGCGTCAACTTTGCTATAAATCTACAGGTTTTATTCATCTTTTCCTTTTGTTTTGTGCTACGAAACATTAACATTACTTACAGATTCAAGACATAATATTTAGTAGACTTACTTTAGTAGGCCTAGGGTACGCACCGCGATAAGCGTTTATCGCGTTTTTTATCGATTTTATGCGATAAGCCCATAACATTTTGATACCTAAAATGATTGATAAGATTTTATCACGGCGCGCATCCTAACCCGGCTGAAAAACTTCGAGCATTACTTTCGTTTGTTGTTTCAGCCCAATGACGTCCATTGCTGAACAAAGGCCATCCCTAAGGTTTTTCACAACGACCATTCTTGCGCTGCCCGCATCCAGGTGTTTACCTAATAGTCGGTTCACAAATTGGGCTTTACATTTAGAAATCATTTATTTAAATCCAAATATTTTTCAATCCTAATATAGACACTTCGAGGAGCCTGAAGGACTTCCGGCGGCTGGTGTGCGTGGAGCCGCTGCAGGTGGAGCTGCTGCCGCCGCTGCCGGTCGGGACCTACATCCTGCCCGTGGTGCTCTCCCTGATGGTCGACTACATCATCGTCTCCTTACAAATGAATAAGGACATCTAATTGCCCTTTAAATCTTTAATCCTTTAATTCTCAATTATATCTAATAAATCACATTACATCTCTGGTAGTAATCACCGACAATGTCTCTTCTCGTAGTATGTAAGTAGTTTGTGTGTCATTTACAGTGATTAATTTGTAATTATTGGGAATTATCTTCAAAAATATCTCTTCTTTTTAATCAAACATCCAGTTTTACTTAATTATGTAGGCCTATTATTTATGTCAATAATATTAATCATTCAAATTAATTTAGAAAAATTGAATTATGTGTTTTATTCTGCCTGGGACCCTAAACTATCTAGGATAACAATATTGCACACTTTTCTAGTTTCAAAAATTAACAGATCAATTTTACAATTGGAAAAATTAAATTGATCAATATGAAAAGGATATTAACGATGTGTGTTTTATTTTTACAATAGAATACATTTTTTTATAATAATATTAAATTGTTTCAAAATCTCATGGTAAATATCGGGGTTTCGAAATTATTAATAGAACACTATTGATATTAAATCGAATAAATAAAGTAAATCTAGTTTAATCATCATTATTTGCATACCCCTAGGAATACTCATGGCTCGGAGGCCGTTACTATTATGGTGCGTCCAGACTGGGCGAACGGGCTCGCGCGGCACGCTGGTCATCTTGCTCATCTTGCTCTTGAGTGAGCAGGATGTCGAGTTTGCCGCGTGAGCCCGTTCGCCCAGTCTAGACGCACCATAAGAAAGTGGGGTTACAGGTCCTCTACAAAAAGTTTGATAAAAAAAAAACTAAATATAAAGATGGTATTTGATTGTTCTTTTAAATTAATGAACACACTTTTTATGGAGTGTATTATATTATTCAAATAAAAACTCATCAATATACCACTTTCATAAATTGTTCCTTCTGTAGTTAATGCCAGCTAAGCTACTTACTTTAATGCGTTTGAACCATTCTCAAAATCAAATGCTTACTACTACATACTATAGGTAAGTCACAAAGTCTGTATAAAATGTGATATTTGCCGGCGCCTTTTAGTATCTGCTTTACTGAGCGAAGCCTAATTTGGTGGTGGTACTTGACATAATATCTGAAAATTCTCGCACTCATGGTATGACTGATATGCATAGGCGTGACCAACCTAAAAAAATTGTCAGTAATGAGAGATCGTGTGTAGCAGCATCACACGACGTGAAGCAAGATCAAATTGTATGAAATCCAACTCAACATTGGACCAAGATCAGGCCAAGAGACTATACCCACCTTTCCGACTTTGAGAGACTAAATAGTATGACCATTCTCAAAAGAATACAATTCATTCATTATGGTCTGCACATTCATTTCGAAATCAGAGGTGAAATTGTGTAAAGCAATCGTTATCATTTGACAGTTCATAACGTACGATTATTCTGTCAAACGCTTTGTTTAACTGACTTTATCATACGTTATGAACTGTCAAATGATTACGATTGCTTTACACAATTCCACCTCAGACATCCCAGTCATGAGTAACGGACGAGCCAAATTGAAGCTACGCTAAGTCACGCTACCATAACAACGAACACCGGGGTAACACTAGTTAAAGTCATTATAATATTAAGATTAATGACATGATAAAAAAAACTTTAAGCGTGTATTTTTTATAAATTATGGATATAAAATACCTACTTCGCTGTTAACACAGTCATGTCATATCGCGGACTGGCGGTACGACGATAATGGAGGACTTCGAAGCAATTAAAATAATATGTGTAGCAGAAAAAATCATCAACATCCATCGCGACTTCTGGTACTTGACGACAAGGAACCAAATTTTTTTAGCTTTCCTAATATCACTGGAAGTGGCATTATCTTTTGCAGTTGTCACATATATTGCAAAATGTTTCCTCCTGTATTACGCCTTTAAAGATTCTTTGTGGATTATTATTTATTTGTTTCAAAACTTTCACTGTTTTTCAATAATTTTATATTATGGTCCTTTTTTCGGACACCGGTTTAGAATACTTCTTGATCGTTTATCCCAGGCGCACAATGTATTGAGATGTCATCTGCCATACAATACATCACTAATACGAATAAAAACAAAAGTTTATGTTGTTCTGATTACTATTGTTGCTGTAAGGGCTGGTAAAACTGTGCAGACTGTGATCTTTGAATATAAAGATGGATGTATGACATATCTACCATCTATATTGTTTACTGTCAATGAAGTCTTCAATGAAGGACAATATGCACTAGGCATTTTGATGTATTACACTCTGCTCACCATAATACGGAGCATGCTACAAGCAGTAAATGAGCTGATCAAGGAGGCGGCCCTGGAGGGGTCGCTTGAAGACAATTTAAATAACTTTGTCTATGTGTATCGTATATTATTCGAATCTTGTCGAAAGCTAAAAAAGTGTATGGCTCATCAAGTAAGGCAACGCTTTTGTTTTCAGATTATTTAATATTATTGAATAAGTGGTGATCCTTAATAACATGTGTTTATTTCAGATATTATTATCACTTTTCATCGGGACGTCATTATTCATATATTTAATATGGCAAAGTTTGAGTATGCTACTGATACAAGAGGTAAGTGCATTCTTCTTTTTTTGTATTCATAATAATATTCAAATTTCATTCAATTCATAGTAATATTATTACGTCAGCCATTTTATACGTCGCAATATTTTCAGTCAAAGTTTGCGAAAGGCATATGGCACCATATTATTAAATATATTGGATCCNATAAAAAAAAATATTTATATAAGTCATTATTTAGATAACACGTTGATCTTGAAAATTTTTATTTTATTTTAATAACATTACAATCAGTAAAAATGAGGTATTTTTTGGAACAGGCGAATATTTCGCTTTGCCATGTTAAATTGCACTTATAAAAATATTATCTAAGTAGACAGACAGTTGTATACATACAATATTTAAGCTCACATTAAGTTTTCTTATTCTAAAAACGAATGCTTATCAAAATAAACGAAAAACTCTCAAAAGTAAAACCAGGTAAACTACTACTTAAAAAAAAACACAGTAAGAGAAACTGTACTAAGTATGACGTATGTATGCAGAAGAAAAAATTGTAGGTAGGTACCTACTAGGTTAGTAAATAGATGTTTTTAACTGACTAGTTATGACAATTTAATCCTAAAATTATCAAAGCAAAAATCGCCGTCTCCGGCCCATAAAATGGCAAAAAAGCGACATTTTGGTACCTTTTAGGGTGTTTTAATTTTTTATACTTATTTAAAATTAAATTTATAAAAGTTATTTAAATAATGTATTCATAGTGAAAAATAACAACCACTATTTATAAATAATGTAACCATTTTATTGGCGTAGTTTTTCTGAAATAGTTATACCTATTGCAATGTTATTATACAAAACAATGTTGCGCCCGCCAAAGTATATTTGGGCAAGAAGCGATAAAATTCCACCAATTGCTGATTATCTGTATAGCCTGACCAGGAACATAAAAACCCTCGCCATGTTGCGGAAAACTAATGGTACTAATTTCTTTTAATGGCAACAGTAACTGAAAACTTCATTGACATGTCACCTTGCATGTCAGTCTATTGTTGTCAAAGTGTAAACAAACTTTATTTTAAATGTGTGCAATTGATTTTGTGAATTAAATTGCTAAAATAATTTTATAGTCGTGAAAGAAAAGTGGTTCACGATGTGTTAATGTATTTGTCGAAGAGAAATACTAAGGGTTCGGACAATATTTTCATTGAATAATGTTTCCTCTTTTACTTTGCTTTTTGTTTTAGAAGAACACTGTGATAAGTATGACGTGCCACATTGTCGAATAAAATAAAAATATTTTAAAAACTTACCTTTGTCATCAATACCGCGGTATCCTCTAGATGTCACGTTTTTCTTAAAAACGAAGAGCACCTCACATCTCAAAGCGCAGGTGGCAACTGAACTGTCACAGTGTCGAAGCCAACTAAATCGCCGAACGAGCCAGCGCTATAACGTAATATTTTGTCTCTTTCTCTCATAGTATTGTTGTTTTTGAAGTAACAAATACCCTGTTTTTGGAGATAAAAGAACGCAAGATCGCGGTTCAGAATTTCGGTAAAACAAAAAATCGTATATGTCGAGATGTCACAGTGTCGTCGCAAATGGGCGATATATAGTTTAAAATGTACTATCTCGAATCATCAAGAACAAGATTGTATATGGATATTTTTTGCTATACTTATAAGTTATCTAAGTTTGTCCATAATTCTGTACTATGGTCCTCATTTCGGACGTGAGTTTAAAACACTTCTTATGTGTTTATCCCAGGCGCACGTTATTCTGAGATGTCATCGACCTTACAAGTTATCCTTGAGGCAACTTAATAGAAAAATATGTGTCACCATGATTAGTATAGTTGCTGTAACATTATTGTAATGTGACAACACTACTGAGAATAGACTATAGATTGGATATGTATTGTCTGTGGATAATGGAGAGTAAAACAGGATGTACATGACACAGTGATTATTTTATTTAATAAATCCCAAATCATCAACAGTTAAATACAATAATATGATATGGCGCAGTCAGGAGATGGCAAGAACCAGGCCGCGGGTGTAAGACCCGTGAGTATTAAAGCCGACACGATGCAGGGATTAAGCCTTGCCCAACCGCCGCCATTGTCTTTTGAAGGAGATTTGGCAAAAAACTTCAAGACATGGATAAGACATGTGGAACTGTACATGGTGGCGACTGAATGCCATAAAAAGAGTTCTGAAATAAAAGCAGCAATATTATTACACCTCTTGGGCGAGGAAGGAGTGGACAAATTTGACACGATAGACCTGCCTGAAGCTAAAAAGAAGGATTATGATGAGGTATTAAAAGCCCTTGGAGATTATTGCATGCCAAAAACAAACGAAAGTATAAATAGACACACATTTTTTAACAGGAATCAGAAAGAGGGTGAAAATATAACAGAATATGTAGCCCAACTAAAGAAACTATCAGTGACCTGCAACTTTGAGGGTCTACGTGACAGTCTCATTAAAGACAGAATAATAGGAGGATTATTAGATAAAACATTGCAAGAAAGACTCTTAAGAGAGCAAGAACTATCATTAGAAAAGTGCATAAATATGTGTAAGACCGCAGAAATAGCGACACAATATATGAGAAAACTGACAGAAGAAGACTCGAAAGATATTGACAAAATAAATAGAGATCATCACCAACAACCTATGAGTAGAGCATTCAAATGTAAAAGCTGCGGATATCAACACCCTCCACGTCGTTGTCCAGCATATGGCAAACAATGTAATTATTGCAAGAAGATGAACCATTTTTCTACTGTCTGTAGGAATCGAATGAAGGATCACAACATAAAGGAAATACAGCAGAATCCTCAGCAAGAAACAAATCAAGAATATACATTGGGTACAGTATACACTGACTGGACATTGCAGGTAAAACTACAGGACTGCAATAAAAATATTACATTTAAATTAGACACAGGTGCCGGTTGCAATGTAATATCTAAAAAAATGTTGGAAAGTTTGGGAATTCATAAAAAGTTAAATAGGTCAAGCTCTATTCTTAGAAATTACAATAACTCAAAAATTAATTTACTAGGCACATTAGATTTATCATGCATAATAAAAAATAAAAAACATGTTTTGAAATTTCATATTGTAGATTGTGATTCATCTCCATTGATAGGATTACCAACCATACAAAAATTAAATTTAATGATATTATTAGGGGAAATACAAAAACAAGATATTATAAAGCAATACTCTAATTTATTTACAGGAATAGGAGAACTGAAGGATTATGTTTATGATTTCAAGTTGATCCCGAACTACACAGGGAAAGTAATTCCTTGTCGACCGGTGCCCATGAAGCTATTGGATGCATAT
>NW_021133987.1:0-1432 GCF_004193835.3 Ostrinia furnacalis
GTTTTAGTTTTCTGATTTTTCAAATGCATTTTTCGGGCAGTTGGCAACATTTGGGAAAGTCGAATTGTATGGGGCGATTACGTAGTTTGTCAAGGAGTATCGTTTGGGAAAACAAAAATTTCCAGTGTTGCCATACTTTGGAAGATTTGGTCAAAAAATGTAAAAAATGGAAATAACGACTCTCGGTTAGAAATTTGGATGACGCCTCCTGCAAATAGGTCAAACTAATGACATTTGACCATTTTTAGCTCGATGACTTGGCAACACTGGGAGTTACGGAAACTCAAAATTTTGGGACATGGGTGGTTTTAAGGAATTGTTTTACGGGATTGGGTTAAGTAAGAAAAAAAGTAAAAATGGGGTTCGGCGCGGAAAATGGTCCAGATTGAGGCAAAAATGCAAAATTTTGGAAATCCAAGATGGCCGCCAAGCGTTCACCCGTTTTCCTAAAGGGACTAAATTCTCCATACAAATTGTATGCAGGGGGGCTTAGCTAACGTAGAAAAAGGCGAGGCCGAAGGCCGAGCGATAGTTTAAAGCCTTTGAGTCGCCATAGATTTATTTTTAATGCGTCAAAAAAGGACTAGAGCCCAGTGACAGACAGAAAGGCGAGGCCGGAGGCCGAGCGATGGTTCAAATCCCGACAGTCGCCATAGATTTACTTGTGTTGCGTCAAAAAAGCACAAGAGCACCGTGACAAACGAGAACGCCCCCTGTATTTTTTGCGAGGCCGAAGGCCGAGCTCCGAATGCGAGGCCGCAGGCCGAGCGCCGCGTAGGGCGAAGCCCGGAGCGGCCAGCATCGCAGATCTAGCTTTTGTAGCCCGCGTAGCGGGCGACCAAAGCTAGTCTCTGTATACATCTTTGTTTCGGGACTCACCTTCGGGATTTCGTGCCCTCTTTTTCTTCAGCCTGATCTCAAGAATATTACGTTTAATCATACAAATAATTGTATTTTTACCCGACTACGGCAAAGCCAAAGGAGGGTTATGATTTTGACAGGCTATGTATGTATGTATGTATGTATGTATGTTCATGTGTTCCCTCGTAACTTCTAAACTACTTATCAGAATTCAACAAATGACATATCATTAGAAGCGTCTTAATTGTCCGCTGGTTATAGGCTGTGTTATGGGGTTTCACAAAATCTAATGTGGCGCCCTCTAGCGGACAAAACATACAGAGTTAAAAAATAAAGTTAAGATAAATATGCCGTGTTTGGTATCATTTGAAAGCGCTTTACTTGTACATTTTGAATATATATATATTACTAGCATTTGCTTGTGACTTTACCTGTATTCAAGGGCTGATTGCATATAATTCACATCTTTTCGTTCATAGCTTCTTTACTACTTATTAGTTCATCAATTTAACTTTTGTTAATATTATGCGCCACAAATACACTTTAACACCAAAATAGAACAAATAATAAA
>NW_021133989.1:0-1721 GCF_004193835.3 Ostrinia furnacalis
CATAATAGCAGGCGTCGCTGAGCAGTGTGTTTAACAACTCTATGATATTCGGTTGCTTTTTTTTATTGTTTTATTAAGCTTTTTGTGCCATGCCTCAAGCATATTAGTAGTCCGGTGTCTCTCTCCGAATACGCACCAGATTGGAATAAACTCGTCTCGTAACCACTGACTGAGCATTTGCGGAAAAGCTTGCTTTTTCCATCGTCAGGGCTCTGGGCAGCTATGTACCACCAACCGTTAAAAATTTGATTTTGTCAAGTGTGCTGTACTGCCTCATTTGCCTCAAAATCAATTTTTTAATAGTAGGTAGTCTGTAAAAAATAACACCGCGAAACGGGTGGTAAAGCAAACAGTGACATGTATTCTAGGCTCTGACTTGCCAAATCAACCTGATGTCATTGCACCAGCTGCAAAAAAGTCGTACATTTTAGTCCACCTAAATTGAAAACGAAATTATCTTACAGGTGTTACCTATGCATACCGAAAATGCTTGGCATGCGGTAAAAAAAAATGTCCAGATTGTGCCTAATGTTTACCCTACGTCAAATTTTTTTTGTGCATGTAATGTACATGTCATTTATTTTTATTTTATTCATTATGTTCACTATATTTAGGAAGGAGAATAGTTTTTATGGCTTTGATCAAAATGTACAAGTTTTAAAGGTATTATTGAGCTCTAATGTAATTTCAATAAAATTGAGGGTCAAAAAAGTTTTGGCCGTATTTAAATAAATAATATACGTTGATTACTCACAAATGATAAGTACGTTTATTTGTTATACTATAATGTTCTCAAAAAATATAAAACCAATATACTTTTAAACAAAAAACTATTTATTGAGTAAACAGTATAGCGGTCCCACAGACTGCACGTCGCAGACGACGTGACAAAAAAAATCACGTCGTCGGTTAAAGGTTAATCAGCACCTGATTAATGTAACTACGTATCTGTGATTCTTAAATAATAATTATTATTTTGTAACAATTTTAGATTTCCTTGTTATTATTTGTTAGTGACGAGTTTTAGAGTTACATTTTATCACATTAAACTATTAGAGTGCTATTTATATTGACTGATTAATGCAATTGTGCATCTGTGATTCTAAAAGTAATCTATAAATAACTTTAATATTTTGTGACAGTTAAACTTACTTTTATTGTTAATCAACAACTGATTAATGTAACTACGTATCTATGATTCTTAAATAATAATATTTTGTAATAATTTTAGAGTTACTTTTTATCACATTAGAGTATTAGAGTGTTATATTGACTCATCATTGCAATCGCGCATCTGTGATTCTAAACGACATCGAATCTATAGGTTTATGACCATAATATTTTGTGACAATTAAACTTACTTTTATGCTGAACATTTTTTTAACAGTGACTGGTAAATAAAACTGATTATTATTTACACATTATTTTTTTATTTTATTAACAGGTTTTATTTTCGGTATGCAATACCGAGGTGGAACCTTTTAGATCTGTGTCATCCTTCACGTTTAGTAAAATACCGGGGTGGTTGAAACTTGATTTGATCCATCCGCCCCGTTAAACGATATACCGGGGTGGTTGACACTTGATGTGGTCCATCCACCCCGTTGAACGCTAAGACTATGACTACCGGGGACGTTGAAACACTTTTTCCCATCCACCCCGTTGACGGGGCAGATCCACCGGGGCCGTTGGGACTAACCCCAATAAAAGGGGTAGGGGGT
>NW_021133990.1:0-719 GCF_004193835.3 Ostrinia furnacalis
TATCTTCATTTTAATTATTTTAATTCTCATACAAATCGGATTTTATAAAATTTATTTTGTATAAAAATTTAAAAAGTTAAAGTGATGATATCAAATTTCTGACTTCACCATACCATTTATATGCCCATGTTAACATGGGCTAGTGTCGGCTCATATACCCATTTACCTAACACCCTGTATAAGTACGATACCAGAATCTAAGTTTCGATATAAAAACCATGATAGATAAGACAATAGGGATGTTTCCTGGGTAAAAAAGCAAGAGTTTTAATTAGTCCGTCAGTTAGCTTAACAAAAACTACTAGACACATATTTTTCACTTTTTAAAACTAATGAAAATGTAAAGAGATAAAGCGTGCCAAAGTTCTAAAGAAAAGGCCCGTGACGTCAGTGAGTGCGTAAAAGTGCAGCACTTTATGACATCGCGCGGAACTTCAATGCACTATAACTTTGTAATTATTTGTTTGATTGACAATTAAAAATAATGATATGTGTCCAATATTTTTTTATATTAAAATTGACAGAGTAAAAATTTTTTTTTAGGAAACTAGCCTATTATTATGGCGGTCCCTTCCTGACAATCTAGATAAATCTGGAAGAAATCGCTTCATAGCGATAGATCGCCTTACTTGTGCCGTACAAAAAAGTATTTAACTATGAAATTAATATTTGTCTATTTAACTACCACTAGTGCAGTCACAGTTATACAACACTTGACA
>NW_021133991.1:0-2773 GCF_004193835.3 Ostrinia furnacalis
TTTCCACCGCTGCAACTTCTGTGTAGCCAGGATCTACAGCTTGACCGCCAATAAAACCCAACAGTGAAGGTCAAGTTTTTCCCAGGGGAATGATAAACTGTCATTCCAGCCGCAAAGAAAGGTGACAAAACAAAGGTTTAAGACGTGACGTACGACCTGACGTTGTCCTCGGTAAGCCATACGAGTCGGGAACGCGGGACATTACTATCGATATTGTCTATCTTATCCTTTCCTTGACTAACTTGTCCTTTTCTGGACTAACTTGTCCTTTCCTGAATTAACTTATCCCTGGATGGGTACTGGCGGTCAAGCTGACCAGACTACATATCAGTTTTGATTCTTAGAATGTGACTGGGAAAGTTCGGGACTTCCAGAAATTCCAGAAATGGCACGCGACAAAATAAAAACAAAGAATTTGAAGCTCTTGATACATTGTATTAATTTATTTGTATGTGTATAAGGCAAAGAATACACGCTGTGTTAATTAAACAGGAAAGTAAATAAATGCACAGACTGTCAACGGTGGCATGTTTTGTTTGGTTGTTTTTTGATAATTTGGTAGGTACTAAATTAGAAATTGCGAATGAAAGATGTTAAAAATAGAACAGAGTATAGTAATTATGTTTCAGTATGTTTGTGTATTGATTTTTTTTCTGGGTTTTGTTCATTTCATTTCAGCCACAGGACGTCCTCTGCTGAACATCGTTCGTTTCAGCCAAATGACGTCCACTGCTGGACAAAGGCCTCCACCAAGGATTTCTTTAACGAACGTTCCTGCGCTGCCCGCATCCTTCACCAGATTGTCGGTCCACCTAGTGGGAAGCCTGCCTACGCTACGTCTTCCGGCCCATGGTCGCCACTCGAGACCTTTTGCCTCTGTAGTTACTGAACGAATAATTTCAACATTGCCCGGTTGGTAGCGGCCTGCTTTTATTAAACCTAACTTACTAACTAAAAAAAATTATAACCTTGAAACAGAAACCCTGTTGTAGATACAAAGTACCTAAGCCTTAACGAACATCAATACAATAAAACATTGTTCTCAAATGTTACATACGATTAATAGTACCTACTTATCTAATTAATAGTTCGTGTGTAATTAATTAAACATAATGTAAAATGAATGTTATCTACGCAATTATTCCATTTATAAATTACAATAGTGTCAGATACAGTCTAATTTTGTAGCGTCAATCAAAATTAGTACATCTACGAGTAATTACTTGTAAAAACAAATTAAGTTATTACAAAATTTTTCAAGATACTCTATCTGTTTTAGACACTAGGTATATTTTTTTAGGTACGAGCAAGGTGGACCTATAAAGCTGGAAGACGCTAGATGCAGGCCGCTACCAACCGTGTCATGATAAATGATGCCCACAGTAGGACCATTATCATGGTTTCTACCAATCCACCAGCCACCATCTTCTTAAACAAATCTAATTTAAAGTTATTCAGAAATCAAAGCACTTCATGAGGCTCAAGACTAGTGTAGCAATTTTTCCACGACGATATTTCAGAGACGATCTTATTTTCGTAATAAAATATTTGTTTTAGATTCAGACTACGATTTCAAGATATATTTTATCTAATAAATTATACAAACAAATGGCATTCCATTTATTAAACTATAAAAGGGAATACATCAGATACAATCATTACTTTAGTTTAGTTAGCCATTAGTGCATCTTAGATTTTAGTTTAGACTCGTAGTTACTTAAAAATGTCGAAAGACGACAGTGCACGTGCTAAAGTTGGTCACACTCATGTGCAGTGGTTATATGCAGTTTTTGGTAAATAATTTAAACAATCTTATTTACAAATAGTGAACAAAAAAGTAAATAAAATAAAGCAGGGCGATGTTCCTGCAGTGAAGACTTTGTAACTTTATAATAAAAGTGATTTTAATGTTTAATAACAATAAGAAGTACCAGGTAGCCAGAAGTAATGAAGAGTTTCCTTGCAGCGTCCACCACTCTCATGACGTACGGGCTGCAGGCTGGATGGATATCCCCCATGACAAAGGTGCTGCAGTCCGAAGACTCTCCAACTGGGCCGCTGACGGACACTCAAATGTCCTGGGTTGGCAGTATTCTCCCGCTAACAGCAACGTTTTGTGTCGCTCTGTACGCGTACATAGCTGATGCTTACGGGAGAAAATTTGGGGTCATAGCCATTGCTGCACCTCAAGCGGTAAGTTAAAGAGTAGCTAAATGCTTTGCGCTTGAAAAACAATCAAAAATACTGAAGCACCTATCTATCAAAACTGGAATTTATTGTCATACGGTTGAACGCTATTTTCACCGACCTTATATGAAGTCCAAAACTCAAGTAATTTTTATTTCTTTGTAGTGTAATACTTTTGTGCATCTGACATCAGAAAACAAGAACCGAAACGTTGAAGCATGTTAAAAATAAAAAAATCTTTACTTCTCTTTGAGGTCAATTAGAAACAATTAAGTGCTTATTAAACAAGCCTATGTTCAGCCGTGGACGTCGTGAAACAATCCCAAATTTTTAAACTTACTTTTTAATTAACTTTGACAGATATGCTGGGCCATAAAGCTGACGGCAACCAACCCTACAACCCTCATCATAGCCAGGGTTATGGCAGGCATACCCGCTGGGGGATGCTTCAACCTAGTCCCTATGTACGTGAAGGAGATTAGCCAAGATGACATCAGAGGGTCCGTGGTCTCCATGTCGTTATTGATGCAGAACTTTGGACTGTTAATCATGTACGCCATGGGGAGCTACTTGGGATATCACACGG
>NW_021133992.1:0-899 GCF_004193835.3 Ostrinia furnacalis
CCAAATGTTCGCTGTGCAAGCGAACGATCTCGCACACGATCGCCGACTCGATGTCCACGCCTGCGGGTCGGGAAGTAATACGCCTTAGGGTGGATTCGACCAAACAAGAGTAAATATTAATCTCAGAATAAATTGTCAGTTATTCGACATTTTGACATTTCCCAAAGGTACTGAAACTGTCAATGTGCCAGTTATACTAGGGGTTATTCTCGGATGAAAATTTGGTTGAATCGGGCCTTAGATAGGTAGCTAGTGTTGTATCGACATACTATCGGTAGTCTATAGATATATGTATGTATAAAAAAAGAAGGAAAACTTATATCTTTGACATTTGTAATAATGTTACACAGACTCGACATAAATTGTTAAGTGGTTGCCAAGGAAAAGTAGCTCATATTTCACCGACAGTAAAGTTGGTCTCCCACCTAGTGGGGGGCCTGCCTACGTCTTCCAGCCCGTGGTCGCCACTAGGAGCTAGGTGTCCGCTTTAAGTGGACCGACGATCTGGTGAAGGTCACGGGAAGTACCTGGATTTGGGCGGCGCAGGACCGGTCGTTATGGAAATCCTTGGGGGGGCCTCTGTCCAGCAGTGGACGTCATTGGGCTGAAACTAACGAACGAATGAAGGTTGGTCTCAAGTTCAATTTATGCTTTATGTAGGTACTTTGTGTCCATATGAATAGAAAAACTTACCTGCATGTACTTCTTCTCTAGTAAGAACGATTTCTTGGCTCGCCTCAGGCGACACTAGGATCACCCTGTGATGGCGCGTTTGTAGTAGGTTTGCTACGACCATCTGAAATAAAAGACAATTCTTCTAGAAGCAGTGGACATCAAAAAATTGTTGTCCAAAACGTGTTAAATAGTTGGCAACTATTGTCCAAAACTTGTTAATTAGT
>NW_021133993.1:0-1775 GCF_004193835.3 Ostrinia furnacalis
TAATACCTAGAAATAAGAATAACAACAAAAAATTCTTCTGAATTTGCTTTTATGTGTAAAAAATAGAAAAAATCATATCAATGAATGTATGAAACATGAACATAGAGATGATTTTATTTGTTGCCAAATATATTTTTTTCTTTCTTTCTTTCATTCTTTCTAATTATTAAAACATACCAAACATCCATTTAAGATTCATTCTCACAAGAGAAAATTTAAAATAGAGTCCAAATATTTATTAAAAATGAAAAGTTCTAATTTCCTGTCATGTTCCATAGAAGATTTTTCTTCATAAAAATCTAACTCTATCATGCTTTCAGTATACTGGCCTTGGTAACGTCGTCTCTCAAATCCCACTATATTTTGATGAAAGCGTGCCCCTTGTTCTTGCGAATAAGCCCCCATAATTATCTATAAATATATCCCAATGAGAATGTGACGTGCATCTTTAGAGCCATTCTACTATGAAGATGGAAAATTCAAATCGCTATAACTCTTTAAAAAGCAAATATTTTCGATTTGTAATCGCACTTTTTTATATAAATTTGCTTATATAATCAGAATATAATAAGTAAAATCCATGCGCAAAAAAAAATTTTTTTTTTGTTGACCGGTGTTATCTGTAGGGTAGACTACAGCTAATTACAAGTATGCGCAGTTGTTTAGCAACTGCTGCACCCAACAACTTCCTATCTTAAGTCCTAAGCAATGCAAAGAGGTACTTAGTAGAGTGTACCTTGCAATCCATTTTAGATGGTGCGTCAGACAAGACAGTTAAAAATAGTTTTAGACTATAATTAAGGTAGATTTTCAAAGATAGGTTTAAGAGATATCAGTAGGTTAGATACGAGTAGGTCTAATAAATTGTTTATTTTTAGTATTATTTACAATTTATTATTTAATTTAATAGTTTAATTATAAGTACCACTTTTAGTTACAAGTTAAATTTATATTTTAGTTAGAATTACCGAGTACGTAATATAAAAAAAATACTAGGTAGGCACGCGGGTGTGTGTTGCAAATTACACAATAAGACAGTAAGCATTACAATTTAGTTTAACAAAAGTAAAATCTGTGTGTGGTAGGTAGTAATTAAAAATTAAATAATATTACCAAAGGTAGGTAGAATTTAGTTGATATTATAAAATGTAGGTAGATACATTTTATATTTAAGAAAATTATAGTAGGTAGAATAGTGTAGCTATTCTCCACAAAAATTACAAGTTTAGTATTACCACACAGAGACTACAATATTAATTACAATCTTATAACTAAGTTATTTGAATGCCAACACCAAAAATAACCATTCATTACAAGTAAAACTCACTGGTAACGTCTCAAGTGCGATAGAATAGACCGGTATGGGCGCCAATGTCGAAACTACCACCTGGGTCTTCAACCCGGCAGAGCTGCCTGCCGTGTCGGACGGCCCGTGCGCACATTCTAAGTGGCCCTACACCACAGTGCGTACGGCCCTAACCGTCTGGCGCGTCGACGACTCTGCGGGCTTACCACCAGCGAAGAACCAACCCACATCACCATCAATGCTAGCGAGGACAGTGGTTTGAATGTACTACCACCGGTGACGAATCTCGTGCGATACGATAGTTTGCTCGACAACCCACTCCCTAAGAGTTCTCACTTCTCTAAATTGAAATAAATGACTTGTTAACCTAAATTATCTTTTATTTATCTAACTTCTAATCTAAATTCAATCATGTCACTGCTCCTAAAGCACATAACCGTGACATTGGCGCCCAACGTGGGGCGCCACT
>NW_021133995.1:0-836 GCF_004193835.3 Ostrinia furnacalis
ATTATAAATATAAGTAGTAGGAAGTGATGTAAGTAGTTAGGTACGTTAAACTAACATAATTACGTGCACAGATCACTATAATATATGTAGCAAGCTAATTACGTGTACCGTTATTGCTGTGCGTGCATTATGTTTTGATAAAAAATTACTTTGATTTTGACTCTGCTGCTCTGGCAAAGTACAATAACTATGAAAAACTTAACTCGGAAAGCCTAACTAGAAAAATTAAAAAATGGAAAAGCTAACTTGATTAGGTAATCCTGGTAGTGAAAAACCTAACAATCGCAAACCTGACAAAAACCTTCCGAAAACCACTCTCGCAAACCTAACTTTAAATTATGGGTACTTTTTTGAGGGAAAAAATGGATTGATTTGCATACTTACATAGCCTGAGAGGAGTTAGGTTGCGTAAGACTCACCAAGTCAGAAGGACAACGAAAACCTAACTAACTTAACTTTTCGAAATTAAACACACTGCCCGCTACTATCGAACTATCGATTAGTACCTATGTATGCTTTATTATCCTATGAGAAAAAAACAATCTAATATTGAAAACCTAACTTTCAAAAATCTTTAATGGAAAACCTGGCTTGAAAAATATATTAAAATAAAATGACTAAATAAACATAATAATACTAGCTGACCCGGCGAACTTTGTTCCGCCCTAATGGCAATAAATAAGCAGACTTTTTTATTTCGAACGGGATAAAAAGTATCCTATGTCCTTCTCCTGGCTCTAAACTACCTCCCTGACAATTGTCAGCTAAGTAATTCGGTTCACCCATTCTTGAGTTATTATAAGTGGAGTAACTAATACGACTTTCTTTTATATATG